>NW_026057586.1:41516275-41516526 GCF_023721935.1 Panthera uncia | reverse complement strand
TTATTTTTTTTAATATATGAAATTTACTGTCAAATTGGTTTCCATACAACACCCAGTGCTCATCCCAAAAGGTGCCCTCCTCAATACCCATCACCCACCCTGCCCTCCCTCCCACCCTGCCCTCCCTCCCACCCCCCATCAACCCTCAATTTGTTCTCAGTTTTTAACAGTCTCTTATGCTTTGGCTCTCTCCCACTCTAACCTCTTTTTTTTTTTTTTTTTCCTTCCCCTCCCCCATGGGTTTCTGTTAC